>NC_052545.1:15287301-15331188 GCF_016699485.2 Gallus gallus
GGGCTGTGCAGGTGGAGAAGAGAAGGCACAGAGGAGACCTGCGAGCAGCCTTCAGTATCTAAAGGGGAGCGACAGGGAGAAGGGGACAGACTCTTCAGCAGGGTCTGTGGTGACAGAACAAGGGGAAATGGCTTCAAACTTAAAGAGGGGAGATTTAGGTTGGACATAAGGAAGAAGTCTGTTACAGCGAGGGTGGTGAGGCCCTGGCACAGGTTGCCCAGAGATGTGGTGGATGCTTCACTGCTGGAGACATCCAAGGCCGGGCTGGGTGGGCTCTGAACACCTGATGGAGCCGTGCATGTCCCTGTTCATTGCAGGGTCAGATGGCCTTTAAAGGTCCCTTCCAACTCGAAGGGTTCTGTGACTCTGACAGTCTTGTTTTCCTCAGTCGCTTTGCACTGAGGACGGAGCAGAACCCGGTGTGCGCGGGGACATCTCCTCGGGTTCCTCAGGCACTGCTTTGGAGACGGCTCACTTTAGCCCAATGAGCCGTGGAATTTCTCCAGCATGGAGAAAAGCAGCGGGAAGTGATGCGATTCATCAGCACTGAGAGCTGATGGTGGCACTCAGCCATGCTGGTACCGCTGTGTGCGCCCAGGGGGACGTGGGCCTCCCGACTGACAGCCTGCAAAGGAACGGCTCCGATGTTCTGCTGTGCTGATGTCCATCATTGCTGTGCTGTAACTGTCTGAGTGTAGAGCCTGAATGCTGAGAGTGCCCTGTGAGTGTGACACAGCCGTGTGTGTGTGTGTGTGTGTATGTGTGTGTGACACAGCCGTGTGTGTGTGTGTATGTGTGTGTGACACAGCCGTGTGGGTGCGTGTGTGACACAGCTGTGCATGTGTGACACAACTGTGTGTGTGTGTGCATGTGTGACACAGCCATGTGTTTTGTGTGTGTGTATCTGACTGTGTGTGTGTCTGTGTATGACACAGCTGCGCGCGGGGTGTGTGACTGTGTGTGTGTCTGCGTGTCTGCATCTCGTTCTATAGTAAGGCCTCCTTCTTAGTGCATTAAGGGAAGGCAGTGGATGTAATCTTGCCGGATTTCAGTAAGGCCTTGGATACTGTCGCTCTCAATGTCCTTCTGGACAAGTTATCCAGCTGCGAGCTGGATAAGTAGTGGCTTGATGGCAGAGCTCAAAGAGTCACAGTGAATGCAGCTCTATCTGCCTGGTTGTGCGGTCACTCGCAGTGTTCTCGGCCAGTCCTGTCGAACACTTTGATCGATGACCTGGGTGCAGGAGGGGAGTGCGTCCTCGGCAAGTTTCCTAATGGTACTTAACTGCTGTAGGCTCCCCGGAGGCCGAGAGGCCTTGCAGAAGGATCTAGATCATGGCTATCCAACCTTTTAGCTGCCCTGAGCAAACAGGAATTAATTTCTTAATTTGCCTTAATCTGCATGGGCCATACTGAGCAAACAGGAATTGCCTTGGGACGCATATCAATATATAATAAATTTAAGGCATTTCAGTAACCAACCTTTTTTAATGCATTTTTAGTAAAGCGTAAAAACAGCAGAGAGCAACAGCAACATAAACTAGTGGGATGTTTGACCATTAAGGGCCCTAAGGAAACAGGGAATTCAAGAAGGCAGGTTAGAACCCAAGTGAGAGCTTGATTGTGCTGCAATGTGGATGCCATCGGAAGAGGAAGAAAATTCACAATTGATTAGATTTGTCTGCTTTGGGCTTGAATTATTCATTGCAGAAATGTACCCAGTGTGTTTTTTGTTTGTTTGTTTGTTGTTTTGTTTTGTTTTGTTCTTTGCATCCTTATAACCCACTGTGGTTAATTCTCCAGGACTAATCCTTTAGGTATTACCTGCCCAGCCAAACTGAGCACACGCATCTGCTGCATCTCCTACGGGAACTCGGGAAATCCCTTCCCCTGCTCCGTGTCCTGCTTTCAGCTGGGACAAAGTTGGTTTCCTTTGTAGGTCTGGTGCGATGCTGTGCTTTGGCTTTAGGAGAAGACTATCGATAACACACTCATGTTTTAGTTTTGCTGAGCAGTGCTGCACAGAGCCAAGGAGATTTCAGTTTCTCAGCTCCTCGCCCTGTCCTGCCAGCGAGGGGCTGGGGGGGCAAGGAGCTGGGAGGGGACAGAGCCGGGACAGCTGCCCTCAACTGACCAAAGAGGTCTTCCATCGCATACGGGATCACATGAGGAACTCTAAAACTGAGAAGCGTTGGCCGGGGCGGGCCGCAGCTTGGGGTCTGGCCTGCGTGTCAGTTGGCGGGTGGTGAGCAGCTGCGTGTGCATCGCTTGTTTTGTGGAGGCACACATGGTTATTGCCGTTACTGTTATTTCTCGCTCTTCCTTTCCTGTCTCAGTAAATAGTTTTTCCTCAGTCCGTGAGCTCTACCTCTGCTACAGTTCTCTCCCCCATCCTGCTGAGAAGGGGACAGTGAGCAAAGGGCCGTGTGTGGTGTTCAGCTGCTGCTGGTCTCAACCACAGCGAGCTACTGTGTCACTGCACGGTCAGTGTGCGCAGGAAGGAATCGCAGGTCACTGCAGTGCCACAGCTGCATAAGCAAAGTTGCAGACAAGGAAAAAAGAAAACTGACATGTGGTCAGTTCCAAATGAGACTCTGCGGATGGGTGAGATGTAGGCTGTGTCCTCTTTTGCCTCGGGCTTTACTAGCAGGGTCTCCCAGGCCCTGCTGCCTTGAGGCAGAGCCATGGAGAACAACCAGCATTGGGTGGAGATAAAGCCATGAGTTCCTCTGTGCTGAACAGCCGCTGGGACTGGAAGTTTTGCGCCTGAGAGTGCTGAGAGAGCCAGGAGAAGTCATAGGGATGTACACTCAGGTACTCAGGTGGGTCTGGCTGGGATGGAGTTGTCCGTTGCAGCTCAGACAATGCTGGGTTTTAGATTTGTGACCAAAACAGTGGTGATAGCACGCCGATGCTGTGGCTGTTGCTGAACAGTGCTTGCAGAATGTCAGCACTCCTCTGTTTCTCACTCACCCATCCTGGTGAATAGACTTAGGGATGTGCTTGAAGTTGAGAGGGAAACATAACCAGGCAGAAGACGCAGAACTGACCAAAGAGTTGTTCCAGGCCAGAGAGCATCGTGCCGAGCAGTAAAACGGGGAGGGGGGTTTGGTACCGAGCCATTTTTTCGCTTGTAGGCGGGGTGGGCTTTCTGTCTTGTAGTACAAACGAAGGCACTGACAGAGCCTGAATTTGAGAAATAGGAGCTATAGGAAAAGATATCAAAAGAAATTAATTCACCCTCCCGGTAACGTTGGGAGAAAGGGGCGAGCTGAGGAAGGTGACCCTCTCCGTGAAAGGCGGAGAGGAGCCTTGCCAGAGTCCTCGGCAGTGCTGAGGGACGAGCTCCGTCCGTGAGCGAGTGAATGTGCGAGGTGAGACTCCACAGGGACTGCCATGGGGCAGGCTGTCGTCTGCTCTCCTGAAGGCATCAACAATTACCCTGTGTAGATCTCTGTTCCGTTCCATTTGTTGCAGCTTCACCGTACAGTTTCACTGTACTAGCCAGCCTCTGCTGCAGTGTCGGTTTCTCCTAGATGCGCTCAGTGCTTCCTTCCAAGTGCCTCCTTCCCTCCCTGCATGCCCTGATTCAGGGCAGTAGCCCAGAAGAGCTCAAGGACGACTCTTCACATATCAAGTCTCCCCAGCACTTCCCTGCTCTGGTGGGAGCTTGGTGACCGCCCAGTTAGACAAGCAAGCTGAGGCTGGGACCAAGGAGGCCCTCCCTGGCTTGCAGCTCTCCGACTGCTTCCCTTGCACCAAGTGCTGGCCCCAGCCCTATGCACTATAAACTCAATGGAAATGGTCACAGCAGCAGCTTTTGAATGGAATGTCTTTATTAATCACAAAGTGGGACCCTCCAAATGAACCCGAGCCTTCTTGGCACCGGGTAACAGGGGCACTGGATGGCTCAGGGGTATCCTGAGAGCTGCAGCTACTGAGGGAAGAGACGTTGACAGTAGGAGAGCTGCTGGGATGCATGGGCTGAAGGGAGGGGTCTGCTCTGATTCTGTTGCACAGGTCAGCAAATTCTGCTTCAAAGGACCAGGAGAATGGCCTGGAGATGATTTTTCCTTGGTCGAGGACATCCTCCTTTGCAGCCTCCCCCAGCTCCGCTCTGCCTTCATCTCTGTTTTGATCTCTCTCCCAGTCAGCTTGTCTTGCTGCTGTCCGCTCTGTCTTGCGTGCCCTGTGGGAATGAGTTTCAGAAAGCACTACTCACTGATAGGAATCGAGGGAACACTTAAAAGGCCTTGCAACATAAATCCTGGCGGTGTACTGCCAGCAGCTGATTTGGGCCGTCCAGGATCCTGTCACCACAAATGCTTCATAGCCAAATGCAGCGATACAGTGTCTTGGGGAAAAGCTAACTCACAGATATTTTTTCCACATCCACAGCATAGGAACACAGGCCAGCATCAGCACGGACAGCAGCACAGCGGAGACCACAGCAATCACTGGGATGTGGTGTTTTCGCAGCTCTTCGCCAACAGCGGCCGTTGTGATTTTCCCAACATCCACCCCTGGAAGAACCGAGACAATGCCACAGGTTACTGTCATCTGCGCTGCAGATGATCTCACAGTGTGCTTCATGGACCCAAGAGGTTTCCTTTATCATCAGTGGGTACCTCCATCTCTGGTGTATAAGCACCAGAGGACAAGAAGGATTGCTTCCACTTCTCGTTGGGCAGGGAGAGGCTGCACCGGCACTCTGGGCTGAGGGCTGGGGCTCTGCCCTGGGGTCTGGGCTTTGTCCGTCGGGAGCAGTGCAGAGCAGAAACCCTCACACTTTCCCCAGCACACATGTCCTGAGCTCTCCGCCAGAACATCCCCCAGGCTGAAGGTCGGCCTCCAGCCAGCACAAGGCACAGCTGGAGCCAGCCCAGCAGAGAAACACTCCTGCAGGCTCCTACCACACAGGGCCAGGCTCATCGCCCTCGCGTTCCTTTATAGCACGTGCTCTGTACTAGCCTGCTCACGTTTGGCTGCCGGCCTGCTGCGCAAGAGCAGGCAGGAAGGGCCTGGTGGCACACAGTGATTCTGGTTGGTGACACCAGATGACCATGGGACTGAAATTACCTGGCAATCCAGCTGCTTGTTCTGCCTGTGTTTTTCTGTCAGAGACTGGCCGTGTGTCACTGCTGCTTTCCTGCAATGGCTCCTTCTGCACAGTCTCTTGGTCAGTCCCTTTAGTCCCACCATGCGCTGCCTTCTCCATTTTCTTCACGGGTTCCTTTAGGACACGGGATGACCACCAGTAGTACTTCCCTCTTCTAGGTGTATCCTTTCCTCTGTTTCCTCTTTGCGGACCTTAACAGAATGCATGAAATTCAGTCTCCCGTGCTTGAAGTTTTGAAGACCAGCAGTGCGTCAGTGGAATCAGTGAAGACCATCTACTCACCCATGGGATTCCAACTGGTCTCCATCGCAGGAAGGAGCCGAGAAACCAGCAAGGCCCTCCCTGGGGGCACTTCTGCAACCAAAGACCCATGAAAAGTTTCCGTGCACAACGGCATCACTGAATAGTGGAGCATACCAGGGGATCGTGCAAGGAAAGGGCATACACGCACAGGACTACGCTCTCACACCTGCAGACAGACCTGGCCGACATTTGGCCTTTGAGCTGGCAGCTCTCAAAGGAACTAAAAAGCCATGACATACCCATGTGATCTGCCGGAGTTTCAGTCCTGGAACTCAGAGGGGAAGCTGGAGCACCTTCATTCCAGTCACACCTGCAATCAAACACAGGACAGAGAGACTTTACTTAGACGTTCTTCCAGTCAGAATGACAGGGGATGCAATTAAGACAGGGGATTCCTTCGTGACGCTGTTCTCTCCGTTCCACAAAGGAGCAGCTTGGAAACAGATCCTGGCTGCCCACAGGGGCACTGCCACAGGACGCAGCTGTCATCAAGGGCAGATGAGAAACGTTCCCATTGCACGTGGCCACCTCTCTCTTCCTTAGTAACCTGCAGTGACTACAACGGGCTCAGGTACGGACGCGCGACTCAGATGCAGGACTAAAGATCCAAAGTTGCAGAGGGGCCAGGCGACCTGCTGGCTGGCATTCAGCAGCTTTCAAAATACTTTCTCCAGGCCATGTGAAAGAGCCCTCAGAGACCTCACGGAACAACATTCGGCCCCTTGAGGTTTTCTTACCGGGAGACCTCTGAGACAAAGCCAGCACGATGCTGGGAGCTGAAGAGCTGAAGCCTTGCTGAACTATCACCACCAAGTATGAACAAATATCAAGGAAATGAAGACTGGGGACTTACCCCTGGAGTCCACCCCAGGCTCAGGGACAGGATTCTGCTGTGCGGATTGAGCAAGAGGGCCTGCAGGGACAAGTGTGATCAGACACTGGTGAGCAGAGCTTCCTCTGCACGTTGGGGCCTACTTTTTCCTCAGTGACCTGCAGGGTGTGGTGGCAGGTCAGGGCCCAAATACGAAGGGCTGAGTTCTCTCAGCTGGAGAGGGGCAGGGTTAACATTCCCACTGAAATGTGGCAGCTCTCCAAGTCACAAAATACTCATGACTGATCTGCGCAAGACCTCCAAGGTACAAGCAGGTTAGGAGGACCTTGAGAGGATCTGAAATAAAACTGCGTGCTGCTGGGGCACAAATTTTTCTGCCTTCATGGGAACAGACACTCAGAACCTACCTCTGGGTTGACCCCGAGGCACAAAACCTGGATTCAGACTATCATCTGAATAGGGCGCACCAATGTCATCATCTACAATCAAGAAGAACTGATTAGAGAAGTTCCCATTACTGGGGATGTTGTGATATTCTTCTCCCTTAGCAACTGGAGGTGGGTCAGGCAAGGGGGCGGGAGAAAGACGCAGGTCATGATTTGCACAGTAGCAGAGTGGCCAGGAGGACCTCTTGGCTGCCACCTGGCAGCTTACATGATACGTTCTCCACGCCACGTGCAACAACCCTTATGGACCACACAGAAGAAGATTCAGCCCTTTGGGACTTTCTTACTGGGGCACCTCTGGTGTACACAAAGGAAGGTCACACCAAAGCACTGGAGGAAAACACACCTGCCTCTTCCTCTGGGCTGTGGGTGGGGGCTCTGTGTTGGAAACCGGGATTTGTCTATGGGGAGTACCACCAGGCTGGAGCAGAAATGCTCATGCTTTTCCCAGCACACATCTTGTGAGCTCTCACCCAGGGCATCTCCCAGGATGAAGGCCGTGCTCCAGCCAGCAAGCAGCAGAGTCATGGTCTGGCATGGTTGGAGCCAGCCCTGGGGAGCAAGCGCTGCCACAGGCTCTTGGCTGGCTCCTGCGGTGCTGCCTGTCACCCTCTGCCTAACGTCCACCATGGGAGGTAGCCCCAGGGAAGGGTGGTGTAGGGCCATGGCAACTCAGCCTGACTTCTTGCCCCTCGCGCCGCTCAGCTTTGGATCCATCGCTGCCCACTCACCTGCTCCCTGTACTGGAAGCGGAGCAGCACAAATCTCCCAGGAACGCAGGGGACATCAGTAGCAGGAGGAGGACAAGGCGGGCAGGGGCCGTGGCCCCCCACACTCGTGCCATGCTGCCACCACCACCGCTGCAGCCACAGCAAGTGCTGCCGTTGGGTCAGGCGCCGAGCAATGCCTGTGCCATGGGACAGCATCACAGCTGGGCCTTGTGACATCACAGCTCTGCACAGCCATGTAGCGGGGCAATTGTGACCTCACGGCCCCGTGAAGCCGGGTGGAGGCTGCCCGTGAGCCGCTCCTCTTGTGATGCACTGCACCAGGGCTGGTGGGGCCAGTGCTTACATCATAGAAACATAGAATCATGGAATGGCTTGGGTAGGAAGAGACATTAAAGAACTTTTACCTCCAACTGCGCTGCTGTGGGCAGGGATACCGCCCACTGAGTCAGCCTGCCCAGGGCTCCATCCAGCCTGGCCTTGAACGCTTCCAGAGACCGGGGCATCCACAACTTCGCTTGGCAAACTTTTATAGTGCCTCGACAACCCCGAGAGGGAATTATTTCCAGCTCGATGTGCCAATGACAATGTCTCACTCCAATTTATAGGAGAGGGAGGAGGTTCTTTTCATATATGTATACCTGACAGTGAGATTAAGCTACAACAGGTCAAATGTTAGCCTGACCAGTTTATTACAAATCCTTTGTCTTTAGAGAGATGGGGAGGGGAAGGTGGGCAATAGAAAAGAGATATAAAAGCAAGGAGTCTTTGTAGTGCGCGAGAGAGATGATCACCACTGCGGGTCCGATGAGGTTCATAGTGCGCCCGTTGATCTCAAGAATTTGTCCTATCACTGCAGGGGATGGGAGAAAGCCAGGGAGCTTTGCAGCCAGCAGGCTCTGGGGGGGTCTTTTGAAAGAGGGGTTTTCCCCTCAGGGAATTCCTCTGTAAAGGTTTATTTGGAGTTCTTCTCCAAAGTCCTTATTTTGGTGAGGGCCTTTTATCTCCCATTTCTCAGTTTTTTTCTTCTTTTCTCTCTGTCAGTGTGACACACCCTGCCCAACAGAGAAGCCAGCAGGGAGTGGTGCCTTTGTTGCCATGCGTAGCATTACTGCCTATTGCAGTGGTCAGCTCCTTCAAGCTGCCCCCCCAAAAGGACTGCTTGTCCACTTCTGCTTCTTTACACTCATGAGCAGCATTACTGTGGCAGAGTGACACCCAGCACTCGCCCCCCTAGAATTAGCAGCTGTTAGTTAGTCCTATCACTGAAAAGGTCTCATGAAGCAAGCTGTGAGACAAAAAGAAATACAGTTTTGTCTTTCACAACACCTGGTGGCACAAAGGTTGCTTGAAATTGATGTGTATATGACCATCTATGATGGTGAGGAAAGAAAAAAAAGAAGCAAGCATAAAGGAAAGAAGGGTGGGGGCTGAGGGGGGTTTAAATGTTACACAATCACACAATTGCTACAAAGGATTTCTTGAGCTTGGTTACAAATGTTGGCCTGGTCTGTTGGACATGTCCATTATCAGTTGAAGTGGTTACACAGTACATAGAAGAAACAACACGTTGCGTAAGCTGCCATTATCATCAATCTTTGGGCAACAATTGGAGTTATTCAGTTTGCCGCAGACACCTCCCGGTGACTCTCCAGGAGTGAAGAAATGAGTGTGGTATAACAAATAGAAAGGGGAAAGTGAAAAGAGACACAAGAAAGTAGTTGAATAATCATATAATTAACAATACCAACTAATAAAAAAATAATAGAAATAAGAATATTTAAAAAAAGAATAGAGGTCCAATTTGACAATACACTTGCCAGATAATGTTTTCAAAGATGATTTGGTGTTTTGCCAGGACCGTAGATGGAGCCCATATGTTTTCTAATATCACAGAGATTATTTGTCCCATGGTTAGCAAAATTGAACACTATTTAGGCAGAGTGAAGGTATTACTATACCACACTGCAACACTGCACATTGTTCCAAAGTTAAATATGGATAGAATTTTCCATTTGAGCATCTCCAAAGCAATTTAAATGCTGATATATATATATACTAGTTGGGCAAGTGCAAATATTGCTATAGTCTATAGAATTTTCAGAGGATATTGTGTGCAGGATGCCCCACAATATAACCATAAGAGGGGTAATCCTATTATATGGGACACATACACATCTCTTATCAAAACTCAGTTACTTTCCAACAACCATGTTTTGGATAGAACTCCTGCACTGGTGTTAACTCTGGCACTGGAAAAAAAAAAAAAACATCAGTAACATCATATTGCAAAGGGCTTTATGATGGGTTTCTTCCGTGACCACATTTAACAGATATTAGACGGGGCCTTTGGTTCATTTCCCAGTTTGTTAGGAAGCTGGAAACACCATGGAGGAGTTACATGCAAATCATATTCAGTTTGATAAAAAGGGGTGAAAGAAGGGGTCAAAAGGTGTGGGAATAAAAGAAAGACAATTCAGAGCAGCAGCTGTGAAGCAAGATACACAGCTGAGAAAGCAAGGCTGAGATAGCAAGGCTGAGAACCAAGGACATCTCTAGAAGAGAAAAACAAAAGAAATGGCCCATGGCTCTGATTGAATAAGTGCCTGCATGCACAGCTATGGAGTGTTTGTGGGATACTTTGTTGACATGTAAATGTGCATGGGAAAGTTGTAAGGGCAGATGGGAAAGCTAAGAAAGGAAAACTTGTGAATGTATGTAAGTGATGTGAGAACCTGCAATAAATGATTTGGATTGTTCACATTTGAGTCTGTGCCTCATTGCCACAAATGGCACCCAAACAGGGACTCTGTATCAGGGTCAGCCTCAGGAGATAATCAGCAATCAAGCTGACTGGTGGCAAGGAATTAGGGCTGCTGAAAGGAAGCATGACTGAAGGGCCACTGAAAGGAAGCTGGACCCAAAAACTGCTGAAAGGGAGCAAGACCAGACACGTGGCATCATCATCTCTGCTGGACAGAGGTGAGCAGTGGGGAACTATAGGCAGTGATATGTCCAAGGAACAAAAAGAAGTTTATCAGATGATGGAGGGTATTCTCTGAAAGCATCGTGCAAACGTAGATTCTTCTGAATTGAAATGTGTTCTTGTATGGGTTTCCAGCTGTGTAGATGGAGTGACTAGTGTCTCCATCCACGATACAGACATATGGGAACGAGTGGGGTTGAAACTCTGGGACGCTGCTACTCACTCAGATACTGTAGCACAAAGCCTTTTAGGGCCATGGAGAACTGTTTTTGAGATTTTAAGGAACCATATGGATTTGGCAGGCTCTGCAGAGTCCGCAGCATCT
Source organism: Gallus gallus (assembly GCF_016699485.2). Classification (NCBI taxonomy): domain Eukaryota; kingdom Metazoa; phylum Chordata; class Aves; order Galliformes; family Phasianidae; genus Gallus; species Gallus gallus. Next base: position 15,298,040 of record NC_052545.1, read on the forward strand.
CCGTCGTTAGGTGCAACCTTAAACAATCAGCAGGATGCGTCAGACAACCCACTAGATGCCGGGCCCGAGGACCCAGAGAAAGAACCCGATCCCTCTCCTGCAGATAAAACAGCTGCTAAACTTTTACCTGTTTGGCATCAAATATTGGAAGCACTCAAACAAATTCAACAAGGAAGGACAAATTCTTCCAACCACTCCCTATCACACTCCCCGCCACCCCCACCGCTGACCCTCGGTGCGGGAAGCAGCTCCTGCCTGGATCCAATCCACGACTCCAACCGCTCCCCTGGCCGGGGAGAAGAAAAATCGCAGCCCCCAGAGAGCGCTGCTGCTGCAAGGTGCCCGCCCCTGTTTAAAGCTGGAAAGCTGCAGAAAGCATTTACCAGCATTAAACAGGGTCTTATTGAGCCCTATTGAGCAGTTTACTGTTAAGCTGAAAGACAGCCTTGACAAGCAAATCAGGAATGAGATACTGTTACAAAATCTCTCAATAGAAAATGCTAAGGAGGATTGCCAAAAGGCGCTTTGCCCTTTATCTAACTCTGCGCTTCTGCAAATGATAGACTTATGTAGTAAAATAGGGACTATGCAGCACCAGTGTAACATGACGGCTTCAGTGTTCGCAGCCATGAAATTGAACTCATGAAACTGCTTTGCATGTGAACAACCAGGTCATTTAAGCTGAGACTGTCCTAATAAAGAGGCCCCTTGGCCCCCGGACCAGGAGTCTGTTTGAGGTATCGTGAAAGATGGGCAATCCGTGCAGGGAAATGGGGGTCAGTGTGCACGGTGGAGGCGTGTGGCAACACAAGCAGACGCAGCGCTTCCTCAACATCACAGCTGATTCCAGCGTCCCTCGATTATATGCCAAGACTTGTGGCAGCACTGCACTTGACCTGACAGTCTCTGAACCAGTAACCCTTGATTCCACAGCAGTGTGAGCAGTGGCTACTAGGGTAAATGGTCCATTGGGAAATGCACTGAGCACTTTGCTTTTAGGGCATTCATCAGCCACAATGCAAGGTCTTTCTGTGTCACCTGGACTTACAGATGCTGCTTATACTGGACAGGTTAAAATTATGATCTAGACATCCATGCCCCCATGCGGAGTACCAGTGCTCATATTGCTCAATTGACTTATTTTCAGGCACAGTCAGTACCAGCTGCACCCATGGACGGGGGATTGGGGGGGAGGGGAGGGGGGCTGAATATTATGGACACTAAAAGTGTCAGATGCTTGACCTACCTTAACCTGTACACTGGAATTGGGAAACCCCCCACAAAGATTTGATGTTTCAGGGATTTTGCATCATTTACATAATTTAGCTTAGGAACAATTGCAGGCCAGACATATAGTCCCCAGTACCAGCCCTAGGAACTCGCCAGTGTTTGTCATATGGAAGAAGAGTGGAAAGCGGCGACTATTGTATGATTTGTGACAGATTAATGCTGATTAACTGAGGATATGGGAGCTTTACAGCCAGGACTCCCATCCCCCTTCAATGATACTGAAAAATTGGCGCCTAACTGTTACTGACTTAAAAGATTATTTTTATTTTACCATTCCTTTGGACCCCAATGATGCTCCTAGGTTTGCATTTTCCATCCCCTCTGTAAATGCGTTGGCATCAACTCAGCAGTATCATTGGTGAATAGAGTTAAACCCAGCTGGTGACAGGTCACGAGTGGTGTTCCCCAGGGATGGGTGCTGGGGCCTGTCCTCTTCAGTATCTGTATTGAGGGCCTGGATGAAGGCATTGAGTGCAGCCTCAGTAAGTATGCAGATGACACCAACTTGGCTGGAAGTGTTGATCTCCCTGAGGGTAGCGAGGGCCTATGGAGGGATGTAGACAGGCTGGATAGCTGGGCTGAAGCCAATGGGATGAGGTTCAACAAGACCAAATGCCGCGTCCTGCACTTTGGCCGCAATAACCCCAGGCAACGCTATAGGCTTGGGGCAGAGTGGCTGGAAGACTGTGTAGAGGAAATGGGCCAGGGGGTATTGACTGATGCTTGACTGAACATGTGCCAGCAGTGTGCCCAGGTGGCCAAGAAGGCCAATGGCATCCTGGCTTGTATCAGAAATATTGTGGCCAGCAGGAACAGGGAAGTAATTGTCCCCCTGTACTCAGCACTGGTGAGGCTGCACCCTGAGTACTGCATCCAGTTTTGGGCCCCTGGCTGTAAGAAAGACATCGAGGCCCTGGAGCGTGTCCAGAGGAGGGCAACAAGCTGGTGAGGGGTCTGGAGCACAGGCCTTATGAAGAGCGCTGAAGGAGCTGGGATTGTTCAGTCTAGAGAAGAGGAGGCTCAGGGGAGGCCTTATTGCTCTCTATAACTACCTGAAGGGAGGTTGTAGTGAGCTGGGGATCGGCCTCTTCTCTCGTGTGACAGTGATAGGACTAGAGGGAATGGCTTCAAGCTGCACCAGGGAAGGTTCAGGCTGGACATTAGGAAATCCTACTTCTCTGAAACAGTGGTCAGGCACTGGAATGGACTGCCCAGAGAGGTGGTGGAGTCACTGACCCTGGAGGTGTTCAAGGAATGTTTGGACACTGTGTTGAGGGACATGGTTTAGTGAGAACCACTGGTGATGGGTGAATGGTTGGACTGGGTGACCCTGTGGGTCTTTTCCAACCTCTGTGATTCTAAGATTGGATGGTATTACCTTGGTGTATGGGAACTGTTGAATCACGGCCTGATCCTCTGATTGACCACTTGAGGCAAGCGCTGAGTCAGCTGCAGGAGCACAGGTGAACGCAATTTCACCTGAGTGACTGGAAGGTCTAAGATCCTCCTAGACCCCATTTAAGGGCTGACTCCCAAGGAGGAAGGATCTCTATCTGGAGATCACTCCCCTTGGAGCCCTTCTGTGAGCTCAGGACACAGGTAAGATCTTTATTTCATTACTCCTGTGTAACGCGATAATCTCTCTGGTCCAATACCTGTATACCTCTTTGCCATGCACACGGGCATGAAAAACAGCCCTATAATCTGTTAATGGGTTGTTGCCAGAGCCTTAACCCCTGCAAGGCAAAACTGTTTAATTTTGCTATCTATCATTATATGGATGACATTTTTGTGGCAACCAAGTCAACTAAAGAAATGTGATATGCCATGTTGACAGTTGTTGACAGCATAAGAAGCTGTGGTTTAGAGGTAGCTCCAGAAAAGGTCCAAGAGAGTTCGTCATGGAATTATTTGGGTGGCAAATTACAAATCAAACTACTGCTCCACAATGCCGTAAAGTGGATTTGGACATTCAAACTCTAAATGATATACAAAGGCTGTTAGGGACTTTAAATTGTGTCATGGTTTTATGATTTTTGGTTATTGGTATTCCACATCATAACATCATGTAGCGCACTGGGTGTTAAAGAGTTAATGCTCCAGGTTCGGGTACCTGTCCAGAAGAGAACTACAACATTCCCAGAAGACTGTTTGCTGTTCTGTTGTCACTTCTGCTCAGGGGTAACAGATACAAGGCCTTGGTAGGTCACCTGACATCCTCATTTCAATTGTCAGGCTCTCCTCCCTGCTGCTTGGCCCAACTGCGCTTCTCACCCTCAACACTATGGTGAGGCATTTCCACCTTTCAGGCACTCTCTCTCATATTTGATTTACTAGCTTCAATCCTAATTATATTGTATTATAGTGTGTTATCTTGCATTCCAATACCATATTTAGTAAATTAGTTTGTTTCTCCTTAGACTGTTGCCATTGTTTTTAATTATTTTAGGGTCCTCTGCTTCCCCTTTCCAGAGGCGCGGATTCACGAATCCCTCCACCCCACTAGTCACGGAAATAGGCTGCACCAGCCCATAAACCACTGACAAATTGCATCAGGCTTTGCTGGGAATATCTAAAGAAACCTGTGCCTGTTATTTCAGTTATTAAAGGACAATCCAGCTTTAAATTCCAAAAGATCACTGACACCTGCAGAGCTTTGCAGCAGGTTGCCACAACAATGTCTCACGGGCAAGCTCAGCAATACAACCCTGCCTTCCTGATTTAACTGACAAAACTAGATCCAGATTTTCAGCCCTATGCTTTTCTCTTTCAGTGAGATAATGCTTTACAGGATCGTCTTTTAATACTGGAATGGATCTTTTTGCCACATCAGTTTTTCAAAACAATAACCACAAAAGTAGACATGATATCTGCTCTTCTCATGCAAAGAAGAGAAAGGCTGTTATCACTGAGCAGGTCTGAAACCTTCAGTAATTACATAACCTGTGTCTACAAATAAGTTGCAATGGCTGTCCCATTGTTCACTTGGGGAGGAGAGCAGAAGCAGAAAGAAACAGAAAGGAGGAAGCAGGTAAGAAAGAAAGCAGAAAAGGAGTGTGAATGCAGAAGAGAGAGGAGTACGTGTGGAAGAAAGAAGAGCAGAAGAGGAGTGCAGATGAATAAAAAATAGCAAGGATAAACAGAAGAAAGGACAGCAGAACAGGAGAGCAGATGCAGAAGAAAGAGGAGTGAGTACACAGGAGGAAACAACAGAAGTGGAGAGCAGATGCAGAATAGAAGTGAGGAGACAGAAGAAAAGAGCAAAAGGGAAGAGTAGATGCAGATGAAGGAGCAGTGAGAATACAGGCAAAAAAGGACAGTAGAAGAGCAGTGCAGATGCAGGTGAATGAGCAGTCAGAATACAGGGAAGAAAGACAAAGAGGAATGCAGATGCAGACAAAAAGAGAAGTGAGGAAAAAGATTAAAAAAAAAAAAAGCCAACGAGGAAGGAGTGCAGATGCAGAATAAAAAGGAGTGAGGTTGCAGTGAGGAAAGGATTGCAAAAAGCAGTGCAGATGGAGAAGAAAGAGGAAAGTGGAAGCAAGGGAGAAAGAACAGCAGAAGAAGAGTGTGGATGCAGAAGAAAGAGGAGTGAGGATACAGAGGAAGAAAGGACAGCAGAAGAGAAGATGCAGAAAAGAGGAGAAAGGACACATGGAAGAAAGAACAGGAGAAGAAGAGTGCAAATGCAGAAGAAAGAACAGTGAGGATACAGGGAAGAACGAAGAGCAGAAGAGGAGTTCAGATGCAGAAGAAAAAGCAATGATTACACAGGGAAGAAAGAATAGAAGATCTGGAGTACAAATGCAGAAGAAAGAGGAGTGAGGATAGATAAAAACAGTAGCAGAGGAGTGCAGATGCAGCAGTAAGAGGGGGGGGAGCAGGGAAAAAGAATAGCAGAAGAGGAGTGCAGAAGGAGAAGAAAGAGAAATGAAGAGAGAGGGAAGAAGGAGCAGAAGAGGAGAGCAGATGTAGAAAGAAGAAAGGAGACAGGAAAGAAAGAACAGCAGAGGAGAGCAGATGAAGAAAAAGTGAGGAAACAAGGAAGAGAGGAACAAGGAAACAAGGAACAGCAGAAGTGAAGAGCAGATGTAGAAGAAAAGGAGTGATGATATAGGGGAAAAAAGCACAGAAGAGTGGATGCAGAAGAAAGAGTAGTGAGGATACAGGGAAGAAGGACGAGAAGAAGACGACTGCAGATGCAGAAGAAAGAGGAGTGAGGAAGCAGGGAAGAATGGAAAGCAGGAGTGTCAAAGCAGAAGGAAAGGGAGTGAGGATTTGATAGAAAACAGAACAGGAGGTGTGCAGGTGCAAATGAAAGAGTGAGGATAAATGGAAGAAAGAACAGCTGAAGATTAGAGCTGATGCAGACAAAAGAGGTGTGAGGAAAGCAGGGAAGAAAACAGCAGGAGAGTGCAGATGGAGAAATGGAGTGAGGGCACAAGGATGGCAGAACTGCAAAAGAGGAATGCAGATACAAAATAAAGGGGAGTGAGGACAGAGGGAAGAATGATCCAGCAGAGAGGAGAGGATAAAACCAAGGGAGAGGAACTTAGTAGTAGAAGAGCAGCTGCAGATACAGGGCAGAAAAGAGAGAAAACAGGAAAAAATGAGTAACGGGCGGGGAAGAACAGGAAGGACAGAACAGCAGAGCAGGGAAGTGCAGAAGAAGGAAAAAAAGAAAAAAAAAAATGGAGCAGAGAAAAGAAAGAAAAGTATGGAAAAAAAAATAGAGGACAGGAAGATAGTAGAGAGAAGTTAGAAAAGACAGAAGAGAGAAGGGAGGGAAGAGATTCCAAAGGTAGAAAGGAAGAGAAATGAAGGAAGATAGGAGTTCAACAGTAGAAGAGCAGAAGATGCAGGAAGTGGGAAGGCACGTGGAGAGAGCAGGAGAGCAGAGAGAGAAGGTAAGAGCAAATTAATTTATTGAGAGAAAAAGAAAAAGGAATGTGAATATTTTTTTAATCTCTATCAAAGCTGGTTTCTTTTCAGAACATACAGTCATTGTTCTGGGTGTTTTTTTTTTTTTTGCTTTGCTTATATTCTATTAGACGATTTAAGTACTAGGAATGTTCAGGAAAATTTTCAGAACTTTGTTTGTAACATCTCCTTAATCTCAGCTGCTTTAAAATACCCATACTGATGTCAATTGGGGGGTCACCTCCTTCAAGGCATCCTGCAAATCCAGCTGTGCATTTCTCACTTGGAAACATTTCCCTTCAGGTAGGACAGAGAGATTTTCCATACTTGGCCAAGAATCCTCTTCTGCCACCCAGCATATCCATTTCTGAGCAGGACATCATCACTCCCATCAGTGGTGTTGCCATCTGTTCCCATGCCCTAAAAAGCGAAAGAGCCATCGGCAGTTGACTATGAAGCCTTTGGAGCACTGGCAGACATAAAGCTTGCAGACATCCACCTCCAGGGACGTGCTGTGAGCTGATGTCTCTGGGCCCAGTGCACAGCAACATTTGCTTCAGTGCTTTCATGCCTCCTGACAGCAAACCTCTGCTGCCAAAGCATCCTTTGCTCAAGGGAAACTGTGCCATAAAGCACAGCGCTTTTTCACCCGAGTGTCTCCACAAAACAGTGAAAATACAAATCGTGTCTTCCTCCTAAGTACCAACCATTTCTACACAGACTTCTCTCACCCCACAGATACCAACTGCCGTTGCCAGCCTGACCAAGCATGAGGGGGCTGGGCCCAGAGGGGCCTCCTTAGGGCCAGCAGGCCCTGAGCCAGGCCTGCGGAGCTCCTTCCCAGCCTCCCAAGAAAAAAACAAACCAACTGCACCACTGCGAGCACAGCCCTGCAGCAGGGAATGCATGCAGATTCACACTGCTCCCCTTCCCCCCTGGCAAGGCCAGGCAAGGCAAGGCAAGTACAAGCAAAGATAGGCCGGACAAGGCCAGGTCAGGCAGGGCAAGGCCAGGGCAGGAAAGTCCAGGCAAGGCCTGGCCAAGCCAGGACAGATCAGGCAAGGCCAGGCCAGATAGGCAAGGCAAAGACAAGGCAATGGCAGGCCAGGAGAGGTTGGCAAAGCCAGGCTAGCCTAGGATAGGCCAGGCCAGGCCAGACAAGGTAAGGCCATGCCCCTACAGGCCAGGCAAGGCAAGGCCAGGTCATACAAGGGCAGGCCAGTACACGCACAGCCAGGAGAGACCAGGTGATGCGACGACAGGAGAAGCCAGGCAAGGCCAAGCAAGGCAAGGCCAGGGTAGGCAAGGCAAGGCCAGGCAAGACTAGGACAAACAAGGCATGGCCAGGCCAGGCAAGTCAAGGGTAATGCCAGGCAAGGCAATGCAAATTCAGGCAAGGCCAGACCTGGACAGGCCGCAACAGTCCAAGCATGGCCAGGCCAGTCCAGGTAAGGCATGGAGACGAAAGGCCAGGCAAGGTTAGGTGAGGTCAGGCAAGGTCAGATGAGGCTAGGTGATGCCAGACCAGGCCAGGTGAGGTGAGTCCAGGCGAGACCAGAAAAGGCCAGGCGAGGGAAGGCAAGGCGAGGCAAGGCCAGGCCAGGCCAGGATAGGCAAGGCAAAGACAAGGCAATGGCAGGGCAGGAGAGGTTAGGCAAAGCCAGGCTAGCCTAGGATAGGCCAGGCCAGGCAATACATGGTCAGGCTAGGCCAGGCCAGACAAGGTAAGGCATGCCCCTACAGGCCAGGCAAGGCAAGGCCAGGTCATACAAGGGCAGGCCAAGTACACGCACAGCCAGAAGAGACCAGGTGACGCGACGACAGGAGAGGCCTGACCAGGCCAGGCAAGGCAAGGCAAGGTCAAGCAAGACAAGGCAAGGCACAGCAAGGAAAGACAAAGCAAGGCCAGGCCAGGCCAGGCAAAGCAGGCCAGGCAAGGTCCGGCCAGGCTTTACCAGACCACGCCAGGCCAGTCTTGTAGAAGCCAGGCAATGCAAGGAAATGCAAGGCAATTCTAGGCCAGGCCAGGCCAGACCAGGCTAGGCAAGGCAAGGCAAGGCAAGGCAATGAACGACAAGTCCAGGCAAAACAAGGCAAGGCAAGGCAAGGCCAGGAAAAACAAGGCAAAGCTAGTCAAGGCCAGGTCAGGCAAGGCAAGGCAAGTCAATGCCAGGCAAAGCCAGGAATGGAATGGCTTGGCAAATGCAGGCCAGGCAAGGCCAAGCAAGGAAAGGGAAGGCAAGGCCAGGCATGGCCAGGCCTGTCCAGGCAATGCAAGGCGAGGCAAGGGCAGGCAAGGCAAGCAATGCCAGGCAAGGGAAGGCAAAGTCAGGCAATGCCAGACCTGGACAGGCCGGGGCAGTCCAAGCATGGCCAGGCCAGCCCAGGTAAGGCATGGAGATGAAAGGCCAGGCAAGGTAGGCGAGGTCAGGCAAGGTCAGATGAGGCTAGGTGATGCCAGACCAGGCCAGGTGAGGTGAGTCCAGGCGAGACCAGAAAAGGCCAGGCGAGGGAAGGCAAGGCGAGGCAAGGCAAGCCAGGGCCAGGCAAGACAAGGCCAGGCCAGGCAAGGCAAGGGAAGGAACGGCCAAGCTAGGTCAGTGTAGTGCAGTCCAGGTAGGGCAAGGAGAGGCCAGTCCAGGCCAGGGCAGAAGGGGCAAGGCAAGGCCAGGCAAGGCAAGGCTAGACCCAGCCAAGTCAGAACAGGCTCAGCCAGCCAGGTTCAGCCAGGCCAGGTCGATGCAGTCCAGGCCAGACAAGCAAGGCAAGGCCAGTCAAAACTAGGCAAGGCACGGCAAGGCCAGAGCAGGCCAGGGAGGCCAGGCAAGCAAGGGCAGGCCAGGTTTGACGAGGCCAAGGGCAGGCCAGGCCAGAGGAGGTGAGGCCAGGCCAGGCCAGGAAAGGCCAGGCAAGGCAAGGCATGGCCAGGCCAGGCCAGGCAAAGAAAGGCCTGGCCAGTCCATGCCAGGCAAGGCCAGGCAAGGCGATGGAAGTCCAGGAAAGGTTAGGCAAGGCCAGGCTAAGCTAGAATAGGTCAGGCCAGGCCAGGGCAAAACAAGGCCAGGCAAGGCCTGGCCAGACAAAGTAAGGCCATGCCTGGACAGGCCAGGCAAGACAAAGCCAGGCAAGGCAGTGGCAGGCCAGGAGAGGTGGCAAGGCCAGGCCATGCAAGCACATGCAGGGATAGGCAAGGTTATGCGAGGCCAGGCTTGGCCAGACAAGGCCAGGTAAGGCAAGGCATGGCCAGGCCAGCAAGGCAAAGCAAGGCCTGGCCAGACAAAATAAGGCCATGCCCGAATAGGCCAGGCAAAGCAAGGCAAGGCCATGCAAGATCAGGACAGTACAACGCGCGGCAAGGCAAGGCAAGGCAAGGCAATGCCAGGCCAGGCCAGGCCAGGCAAGGCAACAGCAGTCCTGGCCAGGCAAGGCAAGGCCATGCCAGGCAAGGCAGGGCAATGCAAGGTAAGGCCAGGCTAGGCAAGGCAATGCCAGGCCAGGCAAGGCTAGGGAATGCCAGGCCAGGCCAGACGAGGCAAGGCCGGGCAAGTCCAGGACAGGCAAGGACATGAAAGGCAACGCCAGGCCAGGTCAGGGGCAGGAAAGGCAAGGCAAGTCCAGGACAGGCAAGGCCTGGCTAGAACAGGCCAGGTTAGGCAAGACAAAAAAAAAAAAAGGTAAGGCCAGGCAAGGCCGGGCCAGGCCACGCTACTGCAGGCCAGGCGAGATGGTGTCTTGAGAGGCCAGGTGAGTCGAGGCCTTGCAGGGCCAGGAGAGGCAAAGCCAGGAGAGGTCAAAACAGATAAGGCATGGCCAAGGAAGGCGCCATGCACAGCAAGGCCAGGCCAGGCCAGGCCGGGCCTGTCAAGGCTAGGCTCATCTAAACCAAGCCAGGCCAGGCAAAGCAAGGCATGGCAAGGCAAGGCCAGGCAACGCCATGTCAGGCAAGGCAAGGCATGGCAAGGCAAGGCAAGGCAAGCAAAGTCCAAGCAAGGATAGGCCAAGCTAGGACAGGCCAGGCCAGGCCAGGCAAGGCAAGGGAAGCAAAGCCCAAGCAAGGATAGGCCAAGCTAGGCCAGGCCAGGCCAGGCAAGGCAGACAATGCAAATCCGCGCAAAGGTAGGCCGGGCTAGGACAGGCCAGGCCAGGCAAGGCAAGCAAGTCCAAGCAAGGATTGGCCAGGCTAAGACAAGCCAGGCCAGGCCAGGCCAGGCTAGGGAAGGGAAGGAACGGCCAAGCTAGGTCAGTGTAGTCCAGGCCAGGTAGGGCAAGGACAGGCCAGTACAGGCCAGGCCAGAAAGGGCAAGGCAATGCCAGGCAAGGCAAGGCCAGACCAGCCAAGTCAGAACAGGCTCAGCCAGGCCAGGTTCAGCCAGGCCAGGTCGATGCAGTCCAGGCAGACAAAGCCATGGCAAGGCCTGGCAAAACTAGAGAAGGCACGGCAAGGCCAGGGCAGGCCAACTTTGACAAGGCAAGGGCAGGCCAGGCCAGACGAGGCGAGGCCAGGCCAGGCCAAGCCAGGCCTGCCCAGGCCAGGAAAGGCCAGGCAAGGCAGGCATGGCCAGGCCAGCAAGGCAAAGAAAGGCCAGGCCAGTCCTGCCAGGCGAGGCCAGGCTAGGCCAAACCAGGCCTGGCCAGGCCAGGAAAGGCCAGGCCAGGCAAGGCATGGCCAGGCCAGGCCAGGCAAAGAAAGGCCTGGCCAAGTCCATGCCAGGCAAGGCCAGGCAAGGCGATGGAAGTCCAGGAAAGGTTAGGCAAGGCCAGGCTAAGCTAGAATAGGTTAGGCCAGGCCAGGCAAAACAAGGCCAGGCACGGCCTGGCCAGGACAAAGTAAGGCCATGCCTGGACAGGCCAGGCAAGACAAAAGCCAGGCAAGGCAGTGGCAGGCCAGAGAGGTGGCAAGGCCAGGCCATGCAAGCACATGCAGGGATAGGCTAAGGTTATGCGAGGCCAGGCCTGGCCAGGACAAGGCCAGGTAAGGCAAGGCATGGCCAGGCAGCAAGGCAAAGCAAGGCTTGGCAAGGAAAAGGAATGCAAGGCCAGGCAAGGACAGGCCAGGCAAGGCCAGGCAGGCAAGGCAAGGCAAGGCCAGGCAAGGAAGGCACAGCAAGGCAAGACAAAGCAAGGCTTAGGCAAGGCAAAACAAGGCAAGGCCAGGCAAGGCGAGGCCAGGCATTACCAGACCACGCCAGGGCCAGTCCAGGTCAGGCCAGGCAATGACAGGCAATGCAATGCCAGGGCAGGCTCGGCCCTGGCCAGTCTCAAACAGGCCAGGCAATGCAAGGCAATGCAAGGAAATGCAAGGCAATGCTAGGCCAGGCCAGGCCAGGCCAGGCAAGGCAAAGACAAGGCAGTGGCAGGCCAGGAGAGGTTAGGCAAAGCCAGGCTAGCCTAGGATAGGCCAGGCCAGGCAATGCATGGTCAGGCCAGGCCAGGAAAGACAAGGTAAGGCCATGCCCCTACAGGCCAGGCAAGGCAAGGCCAGGTCATGCAAGGGCAGGCCAGTACACGCACAGCCAAGAGAGACCAGGTGACGCGAGGACAGGAGAGGCCTGACCAGGCCAGTCAAGGCAAGGCAAGGCCAAGCAAAGCAAGGCCAGGCAAGGAAAAGCAATGCAAGGCAATGCAAGGCTAGGAAAAACAAGGCAAAGCAAGTCAAGGCCAAGTCAGGCAAGGCAAGGAAAGTCAATGCCAGGCAGGGCCAGGCAAGGAATGGCTTGGCAAATGCAGGCCAGGCAAGGCCAAGCAAGGAAAGGGAAGGCAAGGCCAGGCATGGCCAGGCCTATCCAGGCAATGCAATGCGAGGCCAGGCCAGCCCAGGGCAAGACAGGCCAGGTCAGGCAAGGCAACGGAAGGCCAGGCAAGGCAAGGCAATGGAAGACAGGGCTAGACAAGGCCAGACACAGCAAGGAAAGGCAAGGCCAGGCAAGAGCAGGCAAGGAAAGGCAAAGCAAGGCAAGGACAGGGAATGCAGGCAAGGCAAATCCAGTCCAGGGCAGGCAAGGCACAGCCGGACAAAAGAAGGCCAGGGCAGGCCAGGCCAGGGCCAGGCCAGGGTAGGCCAGGCCAGGCCAGGGTAGGCAAGACCAGGACAAACAAGGCATGGCCAGGCAGGCAAGGTAAGGCCATGCCCTACAGGCCAGGCAAGGCAAGGCCAGGTCATACATGGGCAGGCCAGTACACGCAAAGCCAGGAGAGGCTAGGTGACGCGAGAACAGGAGAGGCCAGACCAGGCCAGGCAAGGCAAGGCAAGGTCAAGCAAAGCAAGGCCAGGCAAGGAAAAGCAATGCAAGGTGAGGCAAGGCAAGGCCAGGTAGGCCAGGCAAGGCCAGGACAAACAAGGCATGGCCAGGCCAGGCAAGTCAAGGCAATACCAGGCAAGGCAATGCAAATTCAGGCAAGGCCAGACCTGGACAGGTCGGGCCAGTCCAAGCATGGCCAGGCCAGTCCAGGTAAGGCATGGAGACGAAAGGCTAGCAAGGTTAGGTGAGGTCAGGCAAGGTCAGATGAGGCTAGGTGATGCCAGACCAGGCCAGGTGAGGTGAGTCCAGGCGAGACCAGAAAAGGCCAGGCGAGGGAAGGCAAGGTGGAGGCAAGGGAAGGAACGGCCAAGCTAGGTCAGTGTAGTCCAGGCCAGGTAGGGCAAGGGATAGGTCAGTCCAGGCCAGGCCAGAAAGGGCAAGGCCAGGCCAGGCAAGGCAAGGCTAGACCCAGCCAAGTCAGAACACAGGCGCAGCCAGGCCAGGTTCAAGCAGGCTAGGTCGATGCAGTCCAGGCCAGACAAGCCAAGGCAAGGCCAGGCAAAACTAGGCAAGGCACAGCAAGGCCAGGCAAGGCCAGGGAGGCCAGGCCAAGCCGGGCAGGACAGGTTTGACGAGGCAAGGGCAGGCCAGGCAAAACAAGGCCAGGCAGGGCAGTGGCAGGCCAGGAGAGGTGGCAAGGCCAGGCCATGCAAGCACATGCAGGGATAGGCAATGTTATGCGAGGCAAGGCCTGGCCAGACAAGGCCAGGTAAGGCAAGGCATGGCCAGGCCAGCAAGGCAAAGCAAGACCTGGCCAGACAAAGTAAGGCCATGCCCGGACAGGCCAGGCAAAGCAAGGCCGGGCCATGCAAGGTCAGGCCAGTACATGCACGGCCAGGAGAGGCCAGGTGACAGGAGGGCAGGCAAGGCCAGGCAAGCCAGGCAAGACAAGGTAAGGCTGGGCAGGGCAAGGCATGTTAAGGCCAGGCCGAGCAAGGCAAGGAAAGGCAGGGCAAGGCAATGCCAGGCCAGGCCTGGCCAGGCTAGGCCAGGCAAGGCAAGGCAAAGCAAATGCAGGACAGGCAAGGCCAGACAGGCAACAGCAGGCCAGGCCAGGCAAGGCAAAGCAATGCCAGGCAAGGCAGGGCAATGCAGTGTAAGGCCAGGCCAGGCAAGGAAAGGTCAGGCAAGTCCAGGACAGGCAAAGCCATGAAAGGCAACGCCAGGCCAGGCCAGGGCGAGGCAAGGCAAGGAAAGTCCAGGACAGGCAAGGCAAGGCAAAGGCAAGTCCAGGCAAGGCAAGTCCAGGCTAGGACAGGCCAGGTAAGGCCTGGCTAGGACAGGCCAGGTTAGGCAAGACAAAAATAATGGAAGGCCAGTCTATACCAGGCCAGGCCAGGTCAGGGCATGCAAGAGAAAGCAAGAAAACGCCAGGCCTGGTTAGTGCAGTCCAGGCCAGTGAAGGCAAGGTAAGGCAAGTCCAGGCAAGCAAGGCAAAAAAAAAAAAAAAAAAAAGGGAAGGGAAGGCAAGGCTAGACCATGCCAGGCCAGGCCAGGGCATGCAAGAAAATGCAAGGCAGCACCAGGACTGTTAGTGCAGTCCAGGCCAGGCAAGGGAAGGATAGGCAAGGCCAGGACAGGCCAGGCCAAGGCCAGGCCAGGCCACGCCAGTGCAGGCCAGGCGAGATGGAGTCTTGAGAGGCCAGGTGAGTCGAGACCTTGCGAGGCCAGGAGAGGCAAAGCCAGGAGAGGTCAAAACAGAATAAGGCATGGCCAAGGAAGGCGCCAGGCACAGCAAGGCCAGGCCAGGCCGGGCCTGACAAGGCTAGGCTCATCCAAACCATGGCAATGCCATGTCAGGCAAAGCAAGGCATGGCAAGGCAAGGCAAGGCAATCAAAGTCCGAGCAAGGATAGGCCAAGCTAGGCCAGGCCAGGCCAGGCAAGACCAGGCCAGGCAAAAACAAGGCAAGTCCAAGCAAGGATAGGCCGGGCTAAGACAAGCCAGGACAGGCAAAGCAAGGCCAGGCAGGGCAAGGCCATGACTTGAAAGTCCAGGCAAGGCCTGGCCAAGCCAGGACAGATCAGGAAAGGCCAGGCAAGGCCAGGCCAGGCCAGAATAGGCAAGGCAAAGACAAGGCAATGGCAGGCCAGGAGAGGTTAGGCAAAGCCAGGCTAGCCTAGGATAGGCCAGGCCAGGCAATACATAGTCAGGGCCAGGCCAGGAAAGACAAGGTAAGGCCATGCCCCTACAGGCCAGGCAAGGCAAGGCCAGGTCATACAAGGGCAGGCCAGTACACGCACAGCCAGGAGAGTTCAGGTGACGCGAGGACAGGAGAGGTCTGACCAGGCCAGGCAAGGCAAGGCAAGGCCAAGCAAAGCAAGGCCAGGCAAGGAAAAGCAATGCAAGGCCAGCCAGGCAAGGCCAGGCAAGGCAAGGCAAGGCAAGGCAAGGCAAGGAAAGGTCCAGCCAGGCTTTACCAGACCACGCCAGGCCAGTCCAGGTCAGGCCAGGCAATGCCAGGCAATGGAAGTCCAGGACAGGCTAGGCCAGGCCAGTCTCGAACAGGCCAGGCAATGCAAGGCAAGGCTAGGCCAGGCCAGGCCAGGCCAGGCACGGCAAGGCACGGCAAGGCAAGGCAATGCACGCAAGTCCAGGCAAAACAAGGCAAGGCAAGGCAAGGCCAGGAAAAACAAGGCAAAGCAAGTCAAGGCCAGGTCAGGCAAGGCAAGGAAAGTCAATGCCAGGCAAGGCCAGGAATGGAAAGGGAAGGCAAGGCCAGGCATGGCCAGGCCTGTCCAGGGAATGCAAGGCGAGGCCAGGCCTGCCCAGGGCAAGACAGGCCAGGTCAGGCAAGGCACGGAAGGCCAGGCAAGGCAAGGCAATGGAAGACAGGGCTAGACAAGGCAAGTCAAAGCAAGGGAAGGCAAAGGCCAGGCAAGAGCAGGCAAGGAAAGGCAAAGCAAGGCAAGGACAGGGAATGCAAGGCAAGGCAAATCCAGTCCAGGGGCAGGCAAGGCACAGCCGGACAAAAGAAGGCCAGGGCAGGCCAGGCCAGGCCAGGCCAGGTAGGCCAGGCCAGGACAGGGTAGGCAAGACCAGGACAAACAAGGCATGGCCAGGCCAGGCAAGGCAATGCAATGCCAGGCAAGGCAATGCAAAGTCAGGCAAGGCCAGACCTGGACAGGCCGGGCCAGTCCAAGCATGGCCAGGCCAGGCCAGGTAAGGCATGGAGACAAAAGGCCAGGCAGGTTATGCGAGGTCAGGCAAGGTCAGATGAGGCTAGGTGATGCCAGACCAGGCCAGGTGAGGTGAGTCCAGGCGAGACCAGAAAAGGCCAGGCGAGGGAAGGCAAGGTGAGGCAAGGCCAGGCCAGGCCAGGCCAGGCCAGGCAAGGCAAGGGTAGGAACGGCCAAGGTAGGTCAGTGTAGTCCAGGCAGGTAGGGCAAGGATAGGCCAGTCCAGGCCAGGCCAGAAAGGGCAAGGCCAGGCCAGGCAAGGCAAGGCCAGACCCAGCCAAGTCAGAACAGGCTCAGCCAGGCCAGGTTCAACCAGGCCAGGTCGATGCAGTCCAGGGCCAGACCAGCCAAGGCAATGCCAGGCAAAACTAGGCAAGGCACGGCAAGGCCAGGGCAGGCCAGGGAGACCAGGCCAAGCCAGGGCAGGCCAGGTTTGATGAGGCAAGGGCAGGCCAGGCCAGATGAGGTGAGGCCAGGGAGGCCAGGCAAAGCAAGATATGGCCAGGCAGCAAGGCAAAGAAAGGCCTGGCCAGTCCATG
The DNA here is from genome assembly GCF_016699485.2 of Gallus gallus. Classification (NCBI taxonomy): domain Eukaryota; kingdom Metazoa; phylum Chordata; class Aves; order Galliformes; family Phasianidae; genus Gallus; species Gallus gallus. The sequence goes on from NC_052545.1 coordinate 15,314,266, forward strand.
CCAGGCAAGGCCAGGCAAGGCAATGGAAGTCTAGGAAAGGTTAGGCAAGGCAGGCTAAGCTAGAATAGGTCAGGCCAGGCCAGGCAAAACAAGGCCAGGCAAGGCAGTGGCAGGCCGGGAGAGGTTGCAAGGCCAGGCCATGCAGCACATGCAGGGATAGGCAAGGTTATGCGAGGCAAGGCCTGGCCAGACAAGGCCAGGTAAGGCAAGGCATGGCCAGGCCAGCAAGGCAAAGCAAGGCTTGGCCAGACAAAGTAAGGCCATGCAAGGGCAAGGCCAGGCAAAGCAAGGCCAGGCCATGCAAAGTCAGGCCACTACACGCGCGGCCAGGAGAGGCCAGGTGACAGGAGGGCAGGCAAGGCCAGGCCAGGCCAGGCAAGGCAAGGCAAGGCAAAACTAGGCCAGGGCCATGCAAGGAAACTCAAGGCAAGGCCAGGAAAGGCCAGGCCAAGCAAAGCAAGGCAATGCCAGGCAAGGCAGGGCAAGGCAAGTTAAGGCTGGCAGGGCAAGGCAAGTTAAGGCCAGGCCGAGCAAGGCAAGGAAAGGCAAGGCAAGGCAATGCCAGGCCAGGCCAGGCAAGGCAAGGCAAGGCAAATCCAGGACAGGCAAGGCCAAAAACAGGCAACAGCAGGCCAGGCCAAGCAAGGCAAGGCAATGCCAGGCAAGGCAGGGCAATGCAAGGTAAGGCCAGGCCAGGCAAGGCAAGGCAAGTCCAGGACAGGCAAGGCCTGGCTAGGACAGGCCAGGTTAGGCAAGACAAAAAAAGGGAAGGCCAGGCTAGACCAGGCCACGACAGGTCAGGGCATGCAAGAGAAAGCAAGAAAACACCAGGCCTGGTTATTGCAGTCCAGGCCAGGCCAGGCAAGGCAAGGCAAGGCAAGGCATGGCAAGTCCAGTCTAGGACAGGTATGACAGGCCAGCCTGCAATGCAAAAAAAAAAAAAAAAAAAAAAAAAAAAAAAAAAAAAAAGGAAGGCAAGGCCGTGAAAGGCAACGCGAGGCCAGGCCAGGCCAGGCAAGGCAAGGCAAGTCCAGGACAGGCAAGGCCATGACAGGCAACGCCATGACAGGCAACGCCAGGCCAGGAAAGGCAAGGCAAGTCCAGGACAGGCAAGGCCTGGCTAGGACAGGCCAGGTTAGGCAAGACAAAAAAAGGGAAGGCCAGGCTAGACCAGGCCAGGCCAGGTCAGGGCATGCAAGAGAAAGCAAGAAAACGCCAGGCCTGGTTAGTGCAGTCCAGGCAAAACAAGGCAAGGCAAGGCAAGTCCAGGCAACGCCATGTCAGGCAAGGCAAGGCATGGCATGGTAAGGCAAGGCAAGGGAAGCAAAGTACAAGGAAGAATAGACCAAGCTAGGACAGGGAAGGGCCAGGCCAGGCAATGCAAGGCCAGGCCAGGCAAGGCTAGAGAATGCCAGGCCAAGCCAGGCCAGGCCAGGCAAGGCAATGCAATGCCAGGCAAGGCAATGCAGAAGTCAGGCAAGGCCAGACCTGGACAGGCCGGGCCAGTCCAAGCATGGCCAGGCCAGGCCAGGTAAGGCATGGAGACAAAAAGGCCAGGCAAGGTTAGGCGAGGTCAGGCAAGGTCAGATGAGGCTAGGTGATGCCAGACCAGGCCAGGTGAGGTGAGTCCAGGCGAGACCAGAAAAGGCCAGGCGAGGGAAGGCAAGGTGAGGCAAGGCCAGGCCAGGCCAGGCCAGGCAAGACAAGGCCAGGCCAGGCCAGGCCAGGTAAGGCAAGTGTAGGAACGGCCAAGGTAGGTCAGTGTAGTCCAGGCCAGGTAGGGCAAGGATAGGCCAGTCCAGGCCAGGCCAGAAAGGGGCAAGGCAAGGCCAGGCAAGGCAAGGCCAGACCCAGCCAAGTCAGAACAGGCTCAGCCAGGCCAGGTTCAACCAGGCCAGGTCGATGCTATCCAGGCCAGACAAGCCAAGGCAAGGCCAGGCAAAACTAGGCAAGGCACGGCAAGGCCAGAGCAGGCCAGGGAGGCCAGGCCAAGCCAGGGCAGGCCAGGTTGACAGGGCAAGGGCAGGCCAGGCCAGACGAGGTGAGGCCAGGCCAGGCCAAGCCAGGCCAGGCCAGGCCAGGCAAGGCCAGGCAAGGCAATGGAAGTCTAGGAAAGGTTAGGCAAGGCCAGGCTAAGCTAGAATAGGTCAGGCCAGGCCAGGCAAAACAAGGCCAGGCAAGGCCAGGCCAGGCAAAACAAGGCCAGGCAAGGCCTGGCCAGACAAAGTAAGGCCATGCCTGGACAGGCCAGGCAAGACAAAGCCAGGCAAGGCAGTGGCAGGCCAGGAGAGGTGGCAAGGCCAGGCCATGCAAGCACATGCAGGGATAGGCAAGGTTATGCGAGGCCAGGCCTGGCCAGACAAGGCCAGGTAAGGCAAGGCATGGCCAAACCAGCAAGGCAAAGCAAGTCCAGGACAGACAAATAAGGCCATGGCCGGACAGGCCAGGCAAATCAAGGCCAGGCCATGCAAGGTCAGGCCAGTACAACGCGCGGCCAGCAGAGGCCAGGGTGACAGGAGGGCAGGCAAGGCCAGGCCAGGCCAGGCAAGGCAAGGCAAAACTAGGCCAGGCCATGCAAGGAAACTCAGGCAAGGCCAGGAAAGGCCAGGCCAAGCAAAGCAAGGCAATGCCAGGCAAGGCAGGGCAAGGCAAGTTAAGGCTGGGCAGGGCAAGGCAAGTTAAGGCCAGGCTGAGCAAGGCAAGGCAAGGCAAGGCACAGGCAAGGCAAGGCAAGGCAATGCCAGGCCAGGCCAGGCCATGCCAAACCAGGCAAGGCAAGGCAAGGCAAATCCAGGACAGGCAAGGCCAAGACGGGCAACAGCAGGCCAGGCCAACAAGGGCAAGGCAATGCCAGGCAAGGCAGGGCAATGCAAGGTAAGGCCAGGCCAGGCAAGGCAAGGTCAGGCCAGGCAAAGGCTAGGGAATGACAGGCCAGGCCAGGCCAGGAAAGGCAAGGCAAGTCCTGGAAAGGCAAGGACTGGCTAGGACAGGCCAGGTTAGGCAAGACAAAAAAAGGGAAGGCCAGGCTAGACCAGGCCAGGCCAGGTCAGGGCATGCAAGAGAAAGCAAGAAAACGCCAGGCCTGGTTAGAGCAGTCCAGGCCAAGCAAGGCAAGGCAAGGCAAGTCCAGGCAAAGCAAGTCCAAGGCTAGAACAGGCATGCCAGGTAAGGCAAAAAAAAAAAAAAAAAAAGGGGAAAGCAAGGCAAGGCTAGACCATGCAGAGCCAAGCCAGGGCATGCAAGAAAATGGAAGGCAACACCAGGACTGGTTAGTGCAGTCCAGGCCAGGCAAGGGAAGGATAGGCAAGGTCAGGCCAGGCCAGGGCCAGGCCAGGAAGGCCAGGCCACGCCATGCCAGGCCACACCAGTGCAGGCCAGGCGAGATGGAGTCTTGAGAGGCCAGGTGAGTCGAGGCTTGTGAGGCCATGACAGGAAAGTCCAGGCAAAGCCTGGCCAAGCCAGGACAGATCAGGAAAGGCCAGGCAAGGCCAGGCCAGGCCCGGATATGCAAGGCAAAGACAAGGCAATGGCAGGCCAGGAGAGGTTAAGCAAAGCCTGGCTAGCCTAGTGTAGGCCACGCCAGGCAATACATGGTCAGGCCAGGCCAGGCCAGGCAAGGTAAGGCCAGGTCATACAAGGGCAGGCCAGTACACGCACAGCCAGGAGAGGCCAGGTGACGCAAGGACAGGAGAGGCCAGACCAGGCCAGGCAAGGCAAGGCAAGGCCAAGCAAAGCAAGGCCAGGCAAGGAAAAGCAATGCAAGGCAAGGCAAGGCCAGGCAAGGCAAGGCAAGGCAAGTCCAGGCACGGCAAGTCCAGGCTAGGACAGGCCAGGCCAGGAAGGCCAGGCAAGGCCAGGCCAGGCCACACCAGTGCAGGCCAGGCGAGATGGAGTCTTGAGAGGCCAGGTGAGTCGAGGCCTTGCGAGGCCAGGAGAGGCAAAGCCAGGAGGGGTCAAAACAGATAAGGCATGGCCACGGAAGGCGCCAGGCACAGCAAGGCCAGGCCAGGCCGGGCCTGTCAAGGCTAGGCTCATCCAAACCAGGCCATGCAAGGCCAGGCAAGGCAAGGCCAGGCCAGGCAACGCCATATCAGGCAAGGCAAGGCAAGGCAAGGCAAGGCAAGTCCAAGCAATGATAGGCCAAGCTAGGCCAGGCCAGGCAAGGCAAGGCCAGGCAAGGCAAGTCCAAGCAAAGATAGGCCGGGCTAGGACAGGCCAGGCCAGGCCAGGCAAGGCAAGGCAAGGCCAGGCAAGGCAAGGCAAGGCAAGTCCAAGCAAGGATAGGCCGGGCTAAGACAAGTCAGGACAGGCAAGGCAAGGCCAGGCCAGGCAAGGCAGGGCAAGGCCATGACAGGAAAGTCCAGGCAAGGCCTGGCCAAGCCAGGACAGATCAGGAAAGGCCAGGCAAGGCCAGGCCAGGCCCGGATAGGCAAGGCAAAGACAAGGCAATGGCAGGCCAGGAGAGGTTAGGCAAAGCCAGGCTAGCCTAGGATAGGCCAGGCCAGGCAATACATGGTCAGGCCAGGCCAGGCCAGACAAGGCAAGGCCATGCCCCTACAGGCCAGGCAAGGCAAGGCCAGGCCATACAAGGGCAGGACAGTACACGCACAGCCAGGAGAGTTCAGGTGACGCGAGGACAGGAGAGGTCAGACCAGGCCAGGCAAGGCAAGGCAAGGCCAAGCAAAGCAAGGCCAGGCAAGGAAAAGCAATGCAAGGCAATGCAAGGCCAGGCAAGGCAAGGCAAGGCAAGGCCAGGGAAGGCAAGGCAAGGCAAGACAAGTCAAGACAAGGCAAGACAAGGCAAGGCAAGGTAAGGCAAGGCAAAGCAAGGCCAGGCAAGGCAAGGCAAGGCAAGCAATGCAAGGCAAGGCACAGCAAGTCAAGACAAACCAAGGCAAGGCAAGGCAAGGCAAGGCTAGGAAAGGTCCGGCCAGGCTTTTCCAGACCACGCCAGGCCAGTCCTGGTCAGGCCAGGCAATGCCAGGCAATGGAAGTCCAGGACAGGCTAGGCCAGGCCAGTCTCAACAGGCCAGACAATGCAAGGCAATGCTAGGTCAAGCCAGGCCACGCCAGGCAAGGCAACGCAATGCTGGGCAAGGCAAGTCTTGGCCACGCCAGGGCATTCCAGACCTGGCCAGGCAAGACGATAGAATGGCCAGGCCTGGCAAGGCAATGCAAGGCAAGTCCAGGCCAGGCATGTGCAGTCCAGGGGAGACGAGGTCTGGCGAGGCCAGGTGAGGTGAGGCCAGGAGTGGAAAATCCAGAACAGGCCAATCAAGGCCAGGCACGGATGGGCAAGGGAAGGCCTGTCATGTCCAGGAAGGCCAGGCAAGGAAGTCCAGGCCATGCCAGGCCAGGCCACGCTGGGCAAAAAAAGGCAAGACCAGGAAGGCCATGCATGGAAAGGCAAGATCAGGCCAGGCCAGGCAAGAAAAGTCCAGGCCATGCCAGGCCAGGCCACGCCCGGCAAAAAAAGGCAAGACCAGGAAGGCCATGCACAGAAAGGCAAGATCAGGCCTGGCCAGGCAAGGAAAGGCCAGGCCAGGCCAGGCCAGGCAGGGCCTGGCAAGGCAAGGCAAGGCTTGGCAAGGAAAGCAGGGCAAGGCAAGTCACGGCTAGGCCAGTCCAGGCATAGCCAGGCCAGGCAAAGCAAAGCCAGGACAAAGAGGCAAGCCCAGGCACGGCTAGGCAAAGCAAAGCACAGCTGGGAAAGGCAAGGCAAGGCAAAGCCAGGCCAGGCCAGTCAAGGTGAGGCAAGGAAAGGCTGACAAAGCCAGACAAGGCAAGGCCAAGCAAGGCAAGACTGAGCCAGGAAAGGCAAGGCAGGCAAGGCAAGGCAAGGTGGGGCCATGCAAGACACGGCAAGGAAAGGCCATATTAGACAAGGCAGGGAAAGGCAAGGCAATACCATGCCAAGCAAGGCAAGGCAAGGCAAAGCAAGTCCAGGACAGGCAAGGCCAGGCGATGCAAGGCAAGTGAGGTGAGGCGTGGTGGGGACAGGGCAGGCCACGCTAGCCAGTAGTGTCCAGGTCAGGCCAGGCAAGGCCAGGCAAGGCCAAGGAAGGCAAGGCAAGGCAAGGTAAGTTAAGGCCAGGCCAGGCCAGGCTAGCCAAGGATAGGCCAAACCACGCCAGGCTAGGACCGGTCAAGACAGGCAAGACCAGGCACGGCCAGGCAAGGCAAGGCAAGGCAAGGCCAGGAAAGGCAAGGGCTCACCAAGCCAGGCATGGCCAGGCCAGGAAAGACAAGGCATGGCCAGGCAAGGCAAGGCCAGGAAAGGCAAGGCCAGGCCAAGACAGGAGAAGTGAGGCAAGACCAGGTCAGCAAGGACAGGCCAGGCCAGACCAGAACAGGCCGGGGTAGTCCAGGCATGGCCAGGCCAGTCCAGGTAAGGCATGGAGAGGAAAGGCCAGGGAAGGTTAGGCGAGGTCAGGCAAGGTCAGATGAGGCTAGGTGATGCCAGACCAGGCCAGGCCAAGCGAGTCCAGGCAAGACCAGAAAAGGCTAGGAAATTGAAGACAAGGTGAGGCATGGCAAGGCCACGCCAGGCCAGGCCAGGGAGGCCAGGCCAAGCCAGGGCAGGCCAGGTGAGATGAGGTGAGGCCTGGCCAGGGCAGGCCAGGCTAGACGAGATGAGGCCAGGACAGGCCAGGCAAGGCAAGGCAAGGCAAGGCAAGGCATGCAAGACCTAGCCAGGCCATGCCTGGCCAGCCCAAGCCAGGACAGGTGAGGCAATGCCAGGCCAGGCAAGGACAGGCCTAGCCAGGCCAAGGAGGGACAAGGTCATGCCAGGAAAGGCCAGGCAAGGCCAGGCCAGGCCAGGCCAGGCAAGGCATTGTCAGTCCAGGAGAGGTTAGGCAAGGCCAGGCTAGGCTAGGATAGGCCAGGCCAGGCCAAGCAAAACAAGGCCAGGCGATGCCAGGCAAGGCAATGACAGGCCTGTCCGGGCCAAGCAGGGCAAGGCCAGGCCAGGAAAGGCCAGGCAAGGCCAGGCAAAGCCAGGCCAGAGCAGGAAAGGCCAGGCAAGGCCAGGCAAGGCCAGGCCAGGCCAGGCCAGGCAAGGCAAGGCAATGGCAGGCAGGAGAGGTTAGGCAAGGCCAGGCTAGGCTAGGTTAAGCCAGGCCCAGGCAGGCCAAGCTAGATGAGGCGAGGCTTGGCCAGGCAAGCACAGGCCTGTCCAGGCCAAACAGGCAAGGACATGCCAGGAAAGGCCAGGCAAGGCCAGGCCAATCCATGCCAGAGCAGGAGAGGCCAGGCAAGGCCAGGCCAGGCAAGGCAATGGAAGGCAAGGCAATGGCAGGCCAGGAGAGGTGGCAATGCCAGGCCATGCAAGCCCATGCAGGGAGGGAAAGGTTAGGCCAGGCCAGGCCTGGCCAGACAAGGCCAGGCAAGGCATGGAAACGAAAGGCCAGGCAAGGCAAGCAGGGCAAGGCAAGTCACGGCTAGGCCAGTCCAGGCATAGCCAGGCCAGGCAAGGCAAATCCGGCTATGCCTGGTTCCGGCAAGGCCAGAAACGGCTAGGCAAGGCCAGAAACGGCTAGGCAAGGCCAATCCAGGCCAGCAATGCAAGACAAGGCAAGGTATGGCCAGACAAGGCAAGGCCAAGCAAGGCAAGGCAAGGCAAGGACAGGCAAGGCAAGGTCAGGCAAGGCAAGCAGATCAAGCCAAGTCAAGGCCAGGCCAGGCCAGGCAAGGCAAGGCAAGGCAAGGCTAAGGCAAGGCAAGCAGGGCAAGTCAACTCAAGGCCAGGACAGGCCACGCAAAACAAAGCCAGGCTAGGCCAGGTAAGGCAAGGCAAGGCAAGGCAAGGCAAGGCAAGGCAAGGCCAGGCAAGGCAAGCAGGTCAAGTCAAATCAAGGCCAGGCCAGGCCAGATCAGGCAAGGCAGGCAGGGCAAGGCAAGTCAAGGCTAGGCAGGCCAGGCAAGGCAAGCAGGGCAAGTCAATTTAAGGCCAGGCCAGGCTAGGCAAGGCAAGGCCAGGCCAGTCCAGGCAAGGCCTGGCCAGGCCATGCAAGACACAGCAAGGAAAGGCAAGGCAAGGCAAGGCCAGATTAAACAAGGCAAGGAAAGACAAGGCAAGGTTATGCCAGGCAAGACAAGGCAAGGCAAAGCAAGGCATGGCCTGGCCAGCAAGGAAAGGCAAGTGTTGGCCAGGCCAGGCCAAGCCAGGTAAGGCAATTCACGGCCAGTCACGGCAAAGCAAAGCCAGGCAAGACAAGGAAAGGCAAGGCAAGTCAAGGCCAGGCAAGGCAAGTCCAGGCCAGGCCAGGCCAGGCAAGGCCAGTACACTCGAGGCCAGGCAAGGCAAGTAACACCAAGGCAAATCCAGGATTGGCAAGGCCAGGCCTGGCAAAGCAAGGCAATGCAAGGCAATGCAAGGCCAGGCCAGGCCAGGCCAGGCCAGGCCAAGTACAGATGAGCAAGGGAAAGCAAGGCAAGGCAAGGCAAGTCACAGCAATGCAAAGCCAGGCCAGGCAAGGCAAGGCAAGGCAAGGCAGAGCCAGGCCAGGCCAGTACAACTGAGGCAAGGCAAGGCAAGGCAAGGCAAGGCAAGGCGGCAAGGGAAAGGGAAGGGAAGGGAAAGGGAAGGGAAGGGAAGGGAAGGAAGGGAAGGAGGGAAGGGAAGGGAAGGGAAGGGAAGGGAAGGGAAGGGAAGGGAAGGGAAGGGAAGGAAGGGAAGGAAGGGAAGGGAAGGGAAGGGAAGGGAAGGGAAGGGAAGGGAAGGAAGGGAAGGGAAAGAGAGGGAAGGGAAGGGAAGGAGAGGGAAGGGGAGGGAAGGGGAGGGAAGGGAAGGGAAGGGAAGGGAAGGGAAGACCAAGTACGGATAAGCAAGGGAAAGCAAGGCAAGGTCTGGCAAGGCAAGGGAAGGCCAAATAAAACCCAGGCAAGGGTAGACAAGGCAAGATGAGGAAGGCCATGCAAGGAAAGGCACAGCCAGGCCAGGCCAGGCAAGGCAAGGCAAAACCAGGCAAAGCAAGACCAGGCCAGGCCAGGCCATGCCAGGCAAGGCCAGGTCAGACAAGGCAAGGCAAGTCCAGTAAGGCCAGGCAAGGAAGTCCAGGCCAGACCAGGCCAGGCCACGCCAGGCAAAAAAAAGTAAGACCAGGAAGCCATGCAAGGAAAGACAAGGCCAGGCCAGGCCAGGCAGGGCCAGCAAGGCAAGGCCAGGCAAGGCAAGCAGGGCAAGGCAAGGCAAGGCGAGGCCAGTCCAGGCATAGCCAGGCCAGGCAAGGCAAAGCCAGGACAGGAAAGGCAAGGCCAGGCACAATTAGGCATGTTATGGCAAGGCCAGGCCAGGCAAGGCAAGGCCAGACAAGGCAAGGCCAAGCACAGCAAGGCTGGGCAAGGCAAGGCAAGGAAATGCAAGGCCATGCCAGGCCGGGCAAGGCAAGTCCAGGCAAGGCAAGACATGGAAAGGCAAGGCAAGGCAAGGCAAAGAAAAGCAAGGCCATGCCAAAACAAGCAAGGCCAGGCAAAGCAAGGCCAAACAAGACCAGGCCAGGCCAGGCCAGGCCAGGCATGGCAAGGATAGGCCAGACCAAGCCAGGAAGGCGAGGCAAGGAAAGGCCACTCCAGGCCAGGTAAGGCAAGGTCAGAGAAGACCAGGCAAGGCAAAGCAAAGCTAGGTCAGGCCAGGTAAAGCCAGGCCAGGCCAGGCCAGGCCCGGCAACGAAAGGCTAGGCAAGGCACGGCAATGAACGGTAATGCAATGCAAGGCCAGGAAGGCAAGGTAGGGTATTGCAGGGCAATGTCAGGCCAGGCTAGGCAAGGCAAGGAAGGGCAAGGCCAGGCCATGCCATGCCAGGCAAGGCAAGCCTAGGCAAGGCACGGCAAGGCAAAGCAAGCAAAAGGCTGGTCAGGAAAGGCAAGGCAAGGCAATGCGAGGCAGGACAATGCAATGCCAGGACAAGCAAGGCAATGCCATGCAAGGCAAGTCAAGGAAAGGCCAGGACAGGCAAGGCAAGGCAAGGCAAGGCAAGTCAAGGCCAGGCCAGGCCAGGCAAGCCCAAGCAAAGGAAGGCCAGGCAAGGCTAGGCCAGGCAAGGCAAGGCAAGAAAGGCCAGGCAAGGCCAGGCCCAGCCAGGCAAGGAATGGCAAGACAAGACAACGCAAGGCCAGGCCAGGCTTGGCCAGCCAATGCAAGGCAAGGAATGGAAAGGAAAGGCCAGGCAATGAAAGGTAATGCAATGCAAGGCCAGGAAGGCAAGGTAAGGAATGGCAGGGAGATGCCAGGCCATGCAAGACAAGGCAAGGAAGGGCAAGTCTAGGCCAGGCCAGGCAAGGCAAGGCAAGCCAAGACAAGGCACGACAAGGCAAGGAAAGGCAAGGAAAGGCCAGGCAAGGCCTGACCCATCCAGGCAAGGCAAGACAATGCAATGCAAGGCCCGGAAAGGAACGCAAAGCAGGAACATGCAAGGCCAGGCAAGGCAAGGCCACGCCAGGTAATGCAAGCCAGGCCAAAAAAGGCATGGCCAGGCAAGGCAAGGCAAAGCAAGGCCACTCAGGGCAAGGTAAGGCACTGTCAGGCAAGGCTAGCCAAGGAAAGGCCAGGCAAAGCAAGGCCAGGCCAGGCTAGGCAAGGCCATGACAGTAAAAACAAGGCAAGTCTAGGCCAGGCCAGGCAAGGCCAGGCCAGGCAAGGCGAGACAAAGCAAGGCAAGGAAAGGCAAGGAAAGGGAAGGCCAGGCAAGGCAAGGCCAAGCCAGACCAGGCAAGGCTATGCCAGTAAAAACAAGGCAAGGCAAGTCAAGGCAAGTCCAGGCAAGGTCAGGCAAGGCAAGGCCAGGGAAGGCCATGGAAGGTCAGGCCAGGCAAAGCATGGCCAGGCCACGTCAGGCAAAGATATGATAGGCCAGCCAAGGCAAGGCATGGCTAGGCAAGGCAAGGCCTGTCAAGGCAGGGCAAGGCAAAATAATGCAAGGCAAGGCCAGGCAAGGAAAGGCCAGGAAAAGCCAGGAAAGACAAGGCCAGGCCAGGTCAGGCAAAGACAGGCCAGACCAGGCAAGGCAAGGCCTGTCAAGGCAGGGCAAGGCAAAATAATGCAAGGCAAGGCCAGGCAAGGAAAGGCCAGGAAAAGCCAGGAAAGACAAGGCCAGGCCAGGTCAGGCAAAGACAGGCCAGACCAGGCAAGGCCAGGCCAGCCCAGGGTAGGAAAGGAAGGCAAGTCCAGGCAAGGCAAGGCAAGGCATGCCAAGGCCAGGCAAGGTCAGCCTGCGCAAGGCAATGCCAGGCAAGGCCTGGCAGGACAAGGCCCGGCCAGGCAAGACCAGGCCAGGCAAGACCCGGCTAGGCAAGGGAAGGCAAGGCCAAAAAGGCAAGGCAATGCAAGGCATGCCAAGGCCAGGCAAGGAAAGGCAAGGCAAGGCAAGGCAGAGCCAGACAGGGCAAGGCCAGGCAAGGCACTGGAAGGCTAGGGAAGGGAGGGCCAGGCCAGGCAAGGCCAGGCAAGGAAATGGCAGGCCATGAAAGGCCAGGCAAGGCATGCAAGGCAAGGGAAGGAAAGGCCAGGCAAAGCCAGGCCAGGGCAGGCAAGGCCAGCCAAGGTCAGCCTACGAAAGGCAAGGCAAGATCAGCCTACGAAAGGCAAGGATAAGCAAGGCCTGGCAGGACAAGGCCCGGCCATGCCAGAAAATGCCAGGCAAAACCAGGACAGGCAAGGCCACGCAAGGCAAGGCAAGGCCAGGCCAGGCCAGGCATGGCCAGGCCAGGCAAGGCCAGGCAAGGGCAGGCAAAGCCAGGCAAGGCAAGGCCAGGCAAAGCCATGCCCACATTTACCCTAAAAATTTCCCATTTTCTCTTGGAACATCCCCCATTTAAACTAAAATCAAGCATTTTTGCCCCGCAAATCCCCCATTTAACCCAAAAATCTCGCTTATTCTCTGTGAGAATCCCCCATTAAACCGAAAAATCACACATTTTTTTCTTCAAAAATCCCCATTTAACCCCTAAATCACTGATTTTCACCACAAATACCCCCCATTTAACCAAAAGTCACGCATTTTCACCGCAAAAGTCCCCCATTTAACCCAAAACTCATGCATTTTCTCTTCAACAATCCCCATTTAACCCCCATACTTTTCTCTTTGAAACCCCCAGTTGAACCAAACGTCACGTATTTACTCTTCAAAGGTCCCACATTTAACTCGAAAATCACGCATTTTCAACCCTAATATCCCTCATTTAACCTGAAAATCATGCATCTTCTCTGGAAAAATCCCTCATGTAACCGGAAGATCACGCATTTTCACCCAAAAATAATCCATTTAACCCGAAATAATTTTTCTCTTGGAAAATGCCACATTTAATTGTAAATCATGCATTTTCTCTTGGAAAACTCCCCCATTTAACTAAAAATCACACGTTTTCTCTTCAAAAATCCCCCATTTGACCCAAAAATCACACATTTGCCCTGCCAAAACCCCCCACTGAACCCAAAAATCACACTTTCATCAAAAATACCCCATTTAAACGAAAATCATGCATTTTCTCTTCGAAACGCAAACATTTAAACCGAAAATCACGCATTTTCTCTTCAAAAATCCCCCACTTAGCCCAAAAATCACCTGTTTTTTCTTGGAAAATCCCCTATTTATTTGAAAATCACCATGATTTTCACCATGAAAATCCCCTATCTACTCAAAAATCATGCATTGTCTCTTCAAAAATCCCCCATTTAACCAAAAAATGCACATTTTCTCTACAAGAATCCCCCATTTAATCCGAAAATCACACATTTTCTCTCTGAAAATCCCCAGCTTAAGCAAGCAAAAACTACACATTTTTTGCTACAAAAATCCCTGATAGAACCCAAAAATCATGCATTTTTTTTTCAAAAATCCCCCATTTATCCCGAAAGTCACGCATTTCACATAAAAAAAAAACCCCTTTCAACCAAAAGTCACACAGTTTCTCTTCGAAAATCCCCCATTTTACCCCAAAATTACACATTTTCTCTTCAAGAATCTGCCATTTAACTGAAAATCAGCATTTTCTCTAGGAAAAACCCCATTTACCCTGAAAAACACACCATTTTCTCTGGAAAATACCTTATTTAAATGAAAATCACGTATTTTCACCACAAAAATCTCCAATGTAACCCAAAAACCTCGTATATTCTCTTCGAGAATCCCCCATTAAGCCTGAAAATCACACATTTTTTCCTCAAAAATCACCATTTAACCCCAAATTTACACATTTTCACCAGAAATATCCCCCATTTAACCCAAAATCATGCATTTTCTCTCGCAAAACCCCCCATTTATCCAAAATTTCTCTCGTCCCGCCCCGCCCAGCCTCGCCTTGCCTCGCCTCGCCACGACTCACCTTGCCTCGCCTTGTCTTTGCCTCGTCTCATCACACCTTGCCTCGCATCGCTTCGCCTCGCCTTTGCCTCGCCTTGCCTCGCCTCCCACCGCCTCACCTCTCCTCGCCACGCCTCGCCCCACCTCGCTTCGCCTTTGCCTCACCTTTGCCTTGCCTCGCCACCCCTCACCTCGTCACGCCTCGCCTCGCCTCGCCTTAGCCTTGCCTTTGCCTCGCCTTGCCTCACCTTGTCACGCTTTGCCTCGTCTTGCCTCGACTTGCCTCGCCTCGCCTCGCTTCGTTTTTGCCTCACCTTGCCACACCTTGCCTCGCCTTCGCATTGCCTCTCCACGCTCCTCCTCGCCTCGCCACGCCTTGCCTTGCCTTTGCCTCGCCTCACCTCACCATGCCTCGCCTCACCTCATCTTGCCTTGCCTCGCCCTTTGCCTCATATTTGCCTCGCCTCACCTCGCCTCGCCTTTGCCTCTCCTCACCTCGCCTCGCCCTGCCTTGCTTCGCCTCGCCTCGCCTTTGCCTCACCTCGCCTCGCCCCGCCTTGCCTTGCCTCGCCACGGCTCACCTTGCCTCTCCTTGCCTTTGCCTCGCCTCACCTTTGCCTTGCCTTGCCTCACCTCCCCCCGCCTCACCTCTCCTCGCCTCGACTTGCTCCGCCTCACCCCACCTTGCCTTGCCTCGCCTCGCCTCGCCTCGCCGCGCCTCGCCTCACCTTTGCCTCGCCTTTGCCTTATCTCGTCTCCCCTTGTCTTGCCACGCCTCGCCTCGCCTCGCCCCACCTCGCCTTGCCTTTGCCTCGCCTCTCCTCGTCACGCCTTGCCTCGTGTCACTGCTCCTCCTTTGCCTCGCCTTTGCCTTGCCTTGCCTCGCCTTGCCTCGCCACACCTTGCCTCGCCTCGCCCTGCGCCTCGCCCCGCCTCTCCTCGCCTCGCCTCGTCACGCCTTGCCTCTTGTCGCTCCTCCTCGCCTCGCCACGCCTTGCCTTGCCTTTGCCTCGCCTCGCCTCGCCATTGCCTTGCCTCGTCTCACCTCGCCTCGCCTCAGCCCACTTCACCTCGCCTTGCCTCGCCTCGCCTTGGCTCGCTATGCCTCGCCTCAACTCACCTCGCCTTGCCATGCCTCGCCTTGCCTTTGCCTCGCGACGCCTCGCCTCGCCGCGCCTCGCCCTGCTTCGTCCTGCCTCCGCTACCCTCTCCTTTCCTCGCCTAGCCTCACATAACTGACACATTTTCTTTTCAAAATCCTTCATTAACCTGAAAAAAAAATGCAATTTCTCTTTGGAAATCCCCATGTAACCCGAAACGAAGCATTTTCTCTTTCAAAATCTTTGATTTGTCCCGAAAATCACACATTCTCTCTTCAATAATACCCCATTTAAAACAAAAATCACACATTTTCTTTCTGAGAATCCCTGATTTAACCCAAAAGTCAAACATTTTCTTTGCAAAAATCCCCCATTTAACCTGAAAATCATGCATTTTCAAAAATCCCACATTTAGCCTGACTCACGCATTTTCCGTTCAAAAACATCCCATTTAAACAAGAATCATGGATTTTCTCTTTGAAAATACCCATTTAACCCTGAAAGTCTCCAATATTCTCTACAAAAAATATCCGGCTTAACCTGAAAATCCCGCTTTTTCTCTGTTTAAATCTCACATTTAAAGCAGAAATCATGCATTTTCTCTTCAAGAATTGGCGATTCAACATGAAAATCATGTATTTTTCTACAAAAATCCCCCATTAAACCCAAAATCACGGATATTCTCTTTGAGAATACCTGATTTAACTCGAAAATCACTCCTTCTCTACAAAATCCCCCATTTAAGCCCAAAATCACACATTTTCTCTTCAAAAATCTCCATTTAACACGAAATCACACATTTTTCTCTACCAAAAAAAAAAAAAAAAAAAAAAAAAAAACGGAAACGAAAATCCCGCAATTTCACCACAAAACTCACAGTTTCTCTTCGGAAATCCCTCATTTAACCCAAAATCACGCATTTTCTCCTCAAAAATCCCCATTTAACTCAAAAAATCACATTTTCACTTCAAGAATCCCCCATTTAACCCCAAAATCAGTGTTTCCTCTACAAAAAACTCACATGTAAATGAAAATAACGCATTTTCTCTTGAAAATCCCCCATTTAACCTGAAACTGATATATTTTCTCTTCAAAATCCTCCATTCAACCTGAAAAAACACAATTTATCTTCAGAAATTCACCATTTTAACCCCAAAATGATGCATTTTCTCTTCAAGAATCCCTGGTTTAACCCGAAAATTACACATTTTCTCTGCAAAAATCCCCCATTTAATCTAAAACCATGCATTTTCTCTTCAAAAATACACGTTTAACCCAAAAATCACTTCCTTTCCTCTTTTAAGAAAAAACATTTAACCCAAATCATGCATTTTCTCATCGAAAATCCCTTATTTAAATGAAAATCACACAGTTCCTCTGCAAAAAAAAAAAAAAAAAAAAAAAAAAAAAAGAAAAAAAGGCCAGAAAAACATGTATTTTTTAAAAAACCACAGTTAAACGAAAATCACGCATTTTTCTCTGGAAAATCCCCCATTTAACGCCAAAATCATGCATTATCTCTACAAAAATCCCCCGTTTATCTCAAACAAAACACATTTTTTTTCCAGAATCCCACATTTAACCTGAAAATCAAACATTTTCTCTTCAACTACACCAATTTTACCTGAGAATCATGATTTTTTTTTACAGAAATCCCTTGTTTAACCTGAAAAATCACGCTCCTGTTCTCTGCAAAAATCCCTCATTTAAACAAAAATCAGCATTGTCTCTACAAAAAATCCTTCATTTAAATGAAAATAATGCTTTTCTCCTTCAACATACACAATTAACATAAGAATGATGCATTTTTCTTTTGCAGAAATCAACCAAGTAACAAAAATCAAGCCATTTTCTCTTTCAAAAATCTCCACGTAACCAGAAAAATCAGCATTATCTCTACAAAAATCACACATTTAATGCAAACATCATGCATTTTTCTCTTAGAGATTCCACGATTTTCACTGAAAATCACACATTTCTCTTGAAAAATCCCCTATTTCACCCCAAAATCACGCCTTTTCTTTGCAAATATCCTCACTTTAACACAAAAATCATGCCTCTTCTCTTGGAAAATCCCCGTCGAAACAAGAAAATCATGCATTTTCGTTTGGAAAATCCCCCAAATAGTGAAAATCACGCACTTTGGCTTCGGAAAAACACCCAGTTCAACCTGAAACGAACATTTCCTCTTCGAAAATCCCCCATTTAACCCGAAAATCACGCATCTTCCCTTCCAAAATACCCCTTTAAAACAAAAATCACACATTTCCTCTTGACAATCCCTGATTTAAACTGAAAATCACGCATATTCTCTTCAAAAATAGCTGTTTAAACCAAAAATTTACGTTTTTCTCTCAAAAATCCCCCTCTTCACCCCAAAATCATGCATTCTCTCTTCAACAATCCCCCATTTAACCCCAAAAATCACGCATTTTCTCTTGGAATATCCCCGCATTTCACTCAAAAAATCCGCCTTTTCTCTTGTAAATATGCCTTTACCCCCAAATCATGCATTTTCTCCA